>NW_026576421.1:653048-699480 GCF_028641065.1 Leucoraja erinaceus | reverse complement strand
TACCTGCTCTCTCTCATTGACCCTCTGATCCCCTTAGCCACAAGGGACCACTATAACTCCCTCTTAAAATATAGCCAATGAACTGGCCCCAACTACCCTCTGTGGCAGAGAGTTCCAGAGCTTCACCACTCTCTGTGTGAAAAAAGTTCTTCTCATCTCGGTTTTAAAGGATTTCCCCCTTATCCTTAAGCTGTGACCCCTTGTCCTGGACTTCCCCAACATCGCGAGCAATCTTCCTGCATCTAGCCTGTCCCAACCCCTTAAGATTTTGTAAGTTTCTATAACGATCCACTCTCAATCTCCTAAATTCTAGAGAGTATAAACCAAGTCTATCCAGTCTTTCTTCATAAGACAGTCCTGACATCCCAGGAATCAGTCTGGTGAACCTTCTCTGCACTCCCTCTATGGCAGAATTGTCATTATGAAGAAAGACTGGATAGACTTGGTTTATACTCTCTAGAATTTAGAAGATTGAGAGGGGATCTTATGGAATTCTCTGCCACAGAGGGTAGTTGAGGCCACACAGTTCATTGGCTATATTTGTTATAGTTAGATGTGGCCCTTGTGGCTAAAGGGATCTGGGGTATGGAGAGAAGGCAGGGATGGGATACTGAGTTGGATGATCAGCCATGATCATATTGAATGGCGAATGGTGTTGCAGGCTCGAAGGGCGGAATGGCCTACTCCTGCACCTATTGTCTATGTTTCTATGTGATGGGGAGAAGGCAGATACAATTGAAGGGCCGAATGGCCTAATTCTCCTCCTGTGTTTGAACCCAGCTAACAAAGGCCAGTTTCCTTTAACATTACTTTTTTCCATATCTTTTCATTGGTTTTTGCTCTATATATCTCTCTACATCACCATGTATATCTCTCGTTTCCCTATCCCCCGACCCTCCGTCCGAAGAAGGGTCTCGAACAGAAACATCGCCCGTTCCTTCTCTCCACAGATGCTGCCTGACCCGCTGAGTTACTCCAGCATTTTTGTGTCTATCTTCCCACCGTTCATGTGTTGATAGCACCACCCAGTGGAGGTGTGGAAACCCAGGCTGGGTATCGGAGACAAGACACAAAAAGGCTGGAGTAACTCAGCGGGTCAGGCAGCTTGACCCGCAGACTAGCCCCGCCTGCCCGCATCCTAATCTGAGAAAATAAATTCTTGCCATAGAGGGAGTACAGAGCAAAGATCTTATAGCATCTGCTATAGGATCTTTGGTACAGAGAAGGTTCACCAGACTGATTCCTGGGATGGCAGGACTTTCATATGAAGAAAGACTGGATAGACTCGGCTTGTACTCGCTAGAATTTACAAGATTGAGGGGGGATCTTATAGAAACTTACAAAATTCTTAAGGGGTTTGACAGGCTAGATGCAGGAAGATTGTTCTCGATGTTGGGGAAGTCCAGAACAAGGGGCCACACACACAATTTAAGGATAAGGGGGAAATCTTTTAGGACCGAGATGAGAAAAACATTTTTTTTTCACACACAGAGAGTGGTGAATCTGTGGAACTCTCTGCCACAGAAGGTAGTTGAGGCCACACAGTTCATTGGCTATATTTAAGAGGGAGTTAGATGTGGCCCTTGTGGCTAAAGGGATCAGGGGGTATGGAGAGAAGGCAGGTACGGGATACTGAGTTGGATGATCAGCCATGATCATATTGAATGGCGGTGCAGGCTCGAAGGGCCGAATGGCCTCTACTCCTGCACCTATTGTCTATGTCTGGAGAGAGAAAAAAAATCGGTGACGTTTCAGTCAAGACCTCTTCTTCAGATAAGGATCCGTTGTTGTACAAAGTACAGTGGTCCTTCGGCCCTATTCGGTCCATACTGGCCAACTAGCCCCACCTGCCCGCATTTGGTCCATATCCCTCTAAACCATCTTATCTATGTATCTGCCTAAATGTTTCTTAAACAGGATAGTACCCATCTCAATTATCTTCTCCAGCAGCCCATTCCATCGAGCCACTATCCTTTATAAAAAGGTTGCCCCTCAGGTATGAAATCTTTCCTTCAGCTTTCCGTACTCTGGGCAAGAGTTTATACGCACATTCTCCCCGTGACTGCGTGCTCCGGTTTCCTCCCACACTATGAAGACGTGTGCCGTTTGTTGGTCAATTGGCTTTTTTTGTAAATTGCCCCTGGGTGTGTGTGTGTGTGCAGGATAGTGCTAGTGTGCGGGGGCTATTGCTGGTCGATGGGCCGAAGGGCCTGCTTCCGCCCCCTATCTCTAAACCTAAATTAAATGGGCAGAGAAATGGCAGATGGAGTTTAACCTGAGCGTGTAGGTGCAGGCTAATCGGCTTTGGTAAATTGTCCCCAGTGCGGGATAGAACTATTGAAGGTGGACAAAAATGCTGGAGAAACTCAGCGGGTGAGGCAGCATCTATGGAGGGAAGGAAATCGGCGACGTCTCGGGTCCATATTCCTTCGCTCCATAGACGCTGCCTAACCCGCTGAGTTTCTCCTGCATTTTCGTCTACCTACGATTTTTCCAGCATCTGCAGTTCCTTCTTAAACAGGATAGAATTATTGGCCCCTAGGATGGATGATCAAGTGTGATAAGATAGCAGAGAGATTTAGCTCTGGTTCAGGAATGGCTACTTCACCACAGCCATCAGGCTATTAAACCTGTCTCTGACAAAACTCTGAACATTAATAACCTATTATCTGTTATATCAGTTTATTTATTCATGTGTTTTGTAGTCAATGCCTACTATGTTCTGTGTGCTGAAGCAAAGGGACACATGACAATAAACTCACTTGAGCTCTTGGGCTAACGGAATCGAGGGATGTGGGGAGGAAGCAGGAACAGGGTACGGATTCTGGATGATCATATTGAATGGCGGTGCTGGTTCAAAGGGCCGAATGGCCCACTCCTGCACCTATTTCTATGCAACTGGTGATCGTGGGCTGTAGGTGGGTGTTACCACTGTTCCTTGCAATGAGTCACTAACACTAGCCTTGCCGGCTTTATTGGCCCTAATCATGCATAGCAGCACCATTTTGTCTCGACAAAAAAAACCCCCCACTGCTTACAGCCATTTTATGACAGAAAACAGATCAGGAAGTCACAAAGAGAACAGTCCCTTCGAAAGCTGCCTGGAAGGGGGACCTTATTGAAGATTGCACGTGAAGGCTGTCAAGGTCGAAGCCAGGGGTTTGAGTTTCTAAGCCCTTACTCTGGCCAAGAGCAGAGGTGACGGCAAGTCCATCAATGGTAGAAATCTTGGGAAGTTGGAAGAAGACATCTCAGGTCATCTTGTGTGGAACGCCTTATCCAAACAAGGGCAGCACAGGGGTGGACAGCTGCCTCACAACGGCAGAGACCCGGGTTTGATCCCTTCCCACACCCCCCAATATCGCAGACGTGCAGGATAGTGCTAGCATAACGGGGTGACCACTGGTTGCAGGGACTCGTTGGGCCGAAGGGCCTGTTTCCACGCTGTATCTCTAAACTAACCCACTGGGAGACAGGGGGAAAAAAAAGCACTGGAGTAACTCAGCGGGTCAGGTAGTATGTGAAGGAGAAAAGGAGGGGGGATTTTGATGGGGGGGGGGGGGGGGAGATGAAATGTGGTGGGCAAGTTGTTTGCGATGGATTTCAGCTGTTCAGACAATGGGTATTAGACAATAGGGGCAGGAGTAGGCCATTCGGTCCTTCGAGCCAGCACCGCCACCATTCAATGTGATCATCCCCCATCAGTACCCCGTTCCTGCCTTCTCCACATATCCCCCATCTTTAAGAGCCCGATCTAGCTCTCTCTTGAAAGCATCCAGAGAACCGGCCCCTGAGACAGAGACCCTTCTTCAGAACTATCTCCCAAGTAACAGGACCCTCCGGGAGGGAATGTAGATCACATCTGTACATCAACGCACCTACCTCATCTCAAACTGAGCAGTCTTGTGTTCAAGGAAGGAACTGCAGATGCTGGAAAATCGAAAATGCTGGTGAAACTCAGCGGGTGCAGCAGCATCTATGGAGCGAAGGAAATAGGCAACGTTTCGGGCCGAAACCCTTTGGGTTTCGACCCGAAACGTTGCCTATTTCCTTTGGGTTTCGACCCGAAACGTTGCCTATTTCCTTTGGGTTTCGTCCCAAAACATTGCCTATTTCCTTCGCACCATAGATGCTGCTGCACCCGCTGAGTTTCACCAGCATTTTTGTGTACCTTCGATTTCAGAAGTCATGCAAACATTTTATGGGGAGGACTGAGACTCGACCACTGGGAGAACGTACAAACCCCGTACAGTCGGGATGAAACCTGGGTCTATGGCGCTGTTAAGGCAGCAACTCTACCGCTGCGCCACCCTTAGTGTCCAAACTCTTGGGTGCGTAGCAATATCTCAGGGACCTCAAGCCGGGCCGGTCACCCAATAGCACAAAAAGTCAAGCAAGTTTTGGGTCTTAAGTTTGCTCCCAGAACCTTCCAATCAGTTCTTTCAAATATACGCCCATCTTCTCTCTACTCCGCCAGCCTCAGATGGCAGGAATTCCAGAGATCCGCCCTTCAGACGTGCCTACACTCACGTTCCTTGTGCTTTATAGCTACGCCCTTGTTTGTGACTCTCCCCACTGGAGATCGATCACAAGCTGAGCCCCCAGCACCAAAGAAACAGGCCCTTCGGCCCAGAGTCCACACCGACCAGCGATCCAGTCACTCACACCAGGAACAGTTTACAATCACACCAAGCCAATTATCCTTCAAACCAGAGAAAACGTGCCAACTCCGTATAGACAGCATCCGGAGTCAGGATCGAACCTGGGTCTCTGGCGCTGTGAGGCAGCAACTCTACCGCTGTGTCCCATACGATTATGAATATAGCAAAGATAAGACACAGAATGCTGGAGTAACTCAGCGGGACCGGCAGCATCCCTGGAGACGTTTCGGGTGGATATCCTTCTTCCCGGCCCGCTGAGTTACTCCAGCATTTCTGTGCCCATCTTTGGTTTAAACCAGCATCTGCAGTTCCTTTTACACAGGAAGAAAAGCAAAACCTGCAAGGCCCGTTCAGGAGGCAACGCTGATCACCCCTTGCCGTACACGGAGACATGTCACACACCGAGCAGAGCCTTGATGGGGAAATAACGCAAGCAAACAGCAGAGGTGGGTGTTTACCAAGTTTAATGTTCGATAGTACATGGATTTATAAAGTGCAACATCCACAGAAGACATGGGGAGACTATTCTGCAGCCACACACAAGCCGACCGAGCTCAACAGCGCTGCTGCAGTGCACAAAAGACCAATTTAAACTAGAGGGCTGGGCGGGAGAGACGGCCACAGGCTGGCCTGAAACACACTATGCGATTTGGCGTCCACAAGGCTTACGGCTCCGGCAACAGGCAATGCTGGTGCTCTGCGCACAAGCAACTGTAACTCCATTCCCGTATGGAAATCCGGGAATGGGGTGGGGGGGGGGGGAGAAAGCATTGGCGAATAGGGCCCGTTACACTAAAAAATCCCCCCTTGTCCTGTACAGACAGCACAAGGGAGGGGGGGTGGGTGATCGAGACCATCGAAGATTTCCAGAACAACGCACATAAACAAATACAAATTTATTGAACGCCATTTAATAAATACTATACAGAATGCAAGATTTGTACACTGTCTGTGTCCGTGATTAGCATACACACCCAGAATGCTATCCCACACTGCACTTCAAATCCTTCAAACATTATCCTGAAGTAAGCTGGCTTCACGAAGTTGGCCGACTTCAAACAGCAGTGATACTTCCGTGCCCGCAAGTACATGGTTACATGATGAAGAATATCTAACACTACTACATCTAAGATAAGACTGGGCCTGTAAAGGTACTTACCCAGATTTTTTAATGACCCCATACGTATTTTGTCTTTTACCCCACCCCTTTTACCAGTCTGAACCTTTCCAGGAGGAACAACAAGGAATGCCTCCAAAAGCAAGCTGACCACCAACCGTGTTGGACACAATGATCAGTTCTGAGCATCCAGGTGAAAAGTTTTAAAGAGAATCTGGGATTGCAGGATTCACAACAGCTTCTCAACAACCAACTTTAGATCAGGTCAGCCACGTTCATTGGCATCTCATCCACTGTAGTGTTGTAGAACGACTCGATATCACGCAGGGTCCTCCGGTCCTCCTCTGTAAGCAGGTTGATGGCCACGCCCTTGCGCCCAAAACGCCCGCCGCGACCGATTCTATGGGAGGAGCGAGGGTGGAGAGAGAGAGAAAGAGAGAGTCGGTGAGTAGGAGCCAGGGGAAGAGTTCAGCTGGGGAAGGAGGCAGAGTCAGGGCCTCTCACCAACTAGAGAGCGGTCCTGACCTCCCATCTACCTCATTGGAGACCCTCAGACTATCTTTAAGAAAGAACTGCAGATACTGGAAAAACCAAAGGCAGACAAAAATGCCAGAGAAACTCAGCGGGTGCAGCAGCATCTATGGAGCTTGAAGGTGAACCGAAATGCTGGAGAAACTCAGCGGGTCAGGCAGCATCTATGGAGCGAAGGAATATGGACCCGAAACGTCACCTATTCCTTCGCTCTGTAGATGCTGCCTCACCCACTGAGTTTCTCTAGCATTTTTGTACGGGACTCGACCCAAAACGTCACCTATTCCTTCATCAGTTTGAAGGGTCTGGACCAGAAACGTCACCTATTCCTTCATCAGTTTGAAGGGTCTGGACCCGAAACGTCACCTATTTCCTTCGCTCCATAGATGCTGCTTCACCCGCTGGGTTTCTCCAGCATTTTTTGCCCACCCAGGATTTTTTTCCCCAGCACCTGCAGTTCTTTCTTAAACAACTCACCTGTGAATATAGTTCTCGCGGTTGGAAGGCAGATCGTAGTTGATGACCAGGGAGACCTGCTGCACATCAATCCCGCGGGCCTGAAACACAAGAGGCAGAGACGTCAGACATTCTTGATCGGGGTGGATCTCCCTGGGGGGGGCATTTTGCTGCAGCCGCCTGCACAGCAGTAGCGTCAGGACTTTACCAGTCTGAGGCACAGGAGGCTGAGGGGCGACCTCATCGTGGGGCATAACATCACGAGGAGCTGATAAGGAGCACGCACAACCTTTTATTCAGTGCATGGGAATCATCATGCACCAGAGCACACGAGAGGGAAAAGATTTAATAGGAGGGTGGGGGGGGGTGGCGGAAAGTAGAAAGTAAGAGGCAGAGACAGTGGGCTGAGGGAGAGCTGGGAGATTAGAGAAGTCAATGTTACACGGTTAGGACAGGTTTAGAGGGATACGGGCAAAACACAGGCAGTCGGGGGAATCTTGGTCTGCGGATTCCTACAAGGATAGTATGGTGCAGCACAACTATGGGTTGGGACGAGAGGTAGGTATATCTCCTCTTTTTCCCCCTTCTCCTCTCTTACATCTTCATTCACTCTTTGACCCCACTACTTTGGTCGTCTGGGGGTGCTATCTTTTCACCTTTCACTTTTTCTCTCTCTATCATTCTTTTCTCTTATTTTTCAGGGTTAAAATTGAAGCTGTAGAATAATCGTATAATTTTACATGCCGAATGTTTTATTCTTGTACAATTGCTTCTAATAAAAATAATCTAAATTAAAAAAGAAAAAGGAAATCTTGGTTTGCATGAACAGGTTGGGTGGAAGGGCCTGTACGACTCTACAATTGTATTGAGACTTGTCACTCACTCACCAGCAAGTCAGTGGTAATGAGAACACGGCTGGATCCGGAACGGAACTCCCGCATAATCAGATCCCTCTCCTTCTGCTCCATGTCTCCGTGCTGTAAGTAAAGGAAGACACACACACAGCCGTCAACTGGCTGACACGTGAAGACCGGCAGCAAAACGGCAGCTGGAGCTCGACAGGTTAAAGCCCGGCTCGGCTCGGCGTCCCTTCCTTACCAATGCAGAAACGGTGAAGTCTCTGGCCAGCATCTTCTCAGTCAGCCAATCCACCTTTCTCCTGGTGTTGATGAAGATCACAGCCTGAGTGATGGTCAGAGTCTCGTACAGATCGCACAACGTGTCCAGTTTCCACTCCTAGAGGCAAAGATCAAAAGATCAAACATCAACACCCCAGAGCCCACACAATCTAATGACCATTAAACATCTAGCAAGGAACTGCACATGCTGGGTTACACGGAACATAGGCAAAGTGCTGGAGCAACTCAGGGCCAGGCAGCATCGGGTATAGGAGATGTTTTGGGTCAGGACCCATCTTCATAAACTAAACCTACTGTCTTACAGACAATAGGCGCGGGAGTAGGTCATTTGGCCCTTCAACCCAGCACTGCCATTCAATGTGATCATGGCTGATCATCCCCAATCAGTACCCCGTTTCCTGCCTTCTCCTTATATCCACATGACTTCGCTATCTTTAAGAGCGCACGCTAGAGGCAAGGAACATGTTCCCAATGTTGAGTCCAGAACCAGGGGGCGCAGTTATAAGGGGTAAGCTATTTAGAACGGAGACAAGGAAACACTTTTACTCACAGAGAGTTGTGAGTCTGTGGACGCAGGTTCTCTGGATACTTTCAAGAGAGAGCTAGATAGGGCTCTTAAAGATAGCGGAGTCAGTGGATATGGGGAGAAGGCAGGAACGGGGTACTGATTAGGGATGATCAGCCATGAATGGCGGTGCTGGCTTGAAGGGCCAAATGGCCTCTACTCCTGCACCTATTGTCTAATACCGCAAACTTAAAATCTTACCACTGAAGATTGGCTCCGACCAGAAACGTCACCTAATTCCCCTCCCTCCCTCCCCCCAAAACCCGTCTAGTTACTCCAGCACTTTATCTATCTATTTAAGTTTAATCTCGATTGACGTGCCATTAAAGTAAAGGAATGGAATGTGTCTGCAACATAGTTATGGAGAACTAAGGGGGCAGTCGTCCATAGTGGAGTGCAGGCCGTCATTCTACCAGAGGCTGAGACCGAATGCAGCACTGAAAGCTGAGACAGAAACAGAGAGCTCCCTGGATACGGTGACCCCCACCCGGCCCCTCACCTCTCGCTCCACGTTGATGTAGAACTGCCGGATTCCCTCCAGCGTCAGCTCCTCCTTCTTCACCAGGATACGGATTGGTTCTCGCATGAACTTCTTCGTCACCTCCAGGACGTCTGACGGCATGGTGGCCGACAGCAGCACCACCTGTCGGGGGGGAACAGAGAGAGAAGGGGCGTCAGTCAGAGGCACTGCGGCAGAACCAGGCCATTCGGCCCATCGAGCCTGCTCGCTCACAGTGTGCCGCCACATCGACCGGTCGAAGCACCGGACATTAAGAAAGAGGTCCGCTTCTGCCATTTCAACGGGCGGCGATTCATCTATGTCCCGACAAATCCTGCTGTCACTGATGGGAACATCAGAGTTTATCCAAGGAACCCAACTTCAGCAGGACACTTGCAAGGGACAATACGATCAGAAAACACATTTGGCTACAGACTAAAGAAACATCGGCACCATGAGATAGTGAGACTGCCCCACACCGTGGCAATACCTGAATGGAAGTGTTCAGCTTCTGGAATATCTCATAGATCTGGTCCTTGAATCCCCGACTCAGCATTTCATCCGCTTCATCCAAAACAAACATCTTGATGTACCGCGTGGCTGGAATGCAAAACAAAACCCGTCAGTTCACCAACACTGTGCTGCTAGGCTTCATCTATACATGACGACATCCATTTAGAAAGATCCAACCTAAACATCAATGGGGCCTCGCGATCAGGGGTCGATGAGCGGGAGGGGGAGAAGACAATGGGGACCCTGTGTGAGATCAAAGGGGGACCTGGTGTGGGCGTGGGCACTAGTTTTAGAACCCACTACCTGCGTTTGTTCGTTCCGGTTAAGGCGCCGTGCACACGGCAGCTGCTCAACAGTTGCATGTCTTTTTCTTTTTGTTTCTCTCGCTTTTAATTTAATTTTAAGTTTCTGTGTATCTTCTTGTGTGTTGCTACTATTGGCAGTCCAATCTCCCTCCGGGGATGAATAAAGCTTTATCGTATTGTGTGCATCAGTATGGAAGCTGCACACACTACTCTGGCCTCTGACACCTGCGTTTTAAATAGCCCTTAAGGTGCAGGAAGTGGGTGAGAGAGAGGGATAACGTATAGCTGGTGTGAACCGGCATGAACCCGGTCTTGAAGGGCCTTTTCCCTGCCGTATCTTCAATCTAAACAGGGTTTAATTGTCGTGTATACCGACAATGGAACATTGAACTGCACTTGCAGCAGCATAGCAAGTCAAGTCATTGATTAAAAAATCAAAGAACAGGTGAATGATGGGCCGAAGCACCTGCTTCTGTTGTGTATGCTTTGGCCAGGTGCGAGCTGCCAGAAGAGGTAGTTGGAACAGGTAGTATCACAACATTTGGACAGGATAGGAGACACGACACAAAATGCTGGAGTAACTCAGCGGGACAGACAGCATCTCTGGAGAGAAGGAATTGCTGACGGTTCGGGTCGAGGACCTTCTTCAGATGGATCGGAGATATGGGCCAAACATCGGCAGGTGGGACTAGTGTAGATGGGGCAAGCTGGGCCGAATGGCCTGTTTCGATGTCGTATGACTATGAATCAACCAAAATCACACTAGATTCTGAGCCACCCACTAAATAAGGCTACCACACATACACCTGCTCCTCAAGAGCCTGGCAGAAAGACCCCAGCGTTGGGCTACTTACAAAGAAGCTGACGGTTCATCATATCAAACACTCGGCCTGGGGTCCCGACAACAATGTGGGGGGCCTCCAGCTGGAACTTCTGCATGTCGTTCTTGATGCTGGTGCCACCGATACAGGAGGAGCAGGTTCCACCCATGTAGTCTCCCAAAGCCACGATCACCTTCTGAATCTACAAAGCGAGAACAGGAGCGAGGTTAGCCGGGGATCCAGTCTGAACGCAGGACAAGCCGCTCGCTCCATCCACAGCACGAAGCAAACAACGCAACCTAATGCGGCAATGGTACATTTAATGTCTGCTGACAAAAATGCTGGAGAAACTCAGTGGGCGAGGCATCTATGGGCCTGATCCTGTGCTGTACCATTCTATGTTCAATAGCAGCCCCATTGATGGAGAGAACTGGTCTCCTAATCCGAGGAACGACATTCTTGCCATAGAGGGAGTACAGAGAAGGTTCACAGGACTGATTCCTGGGATGGCAGGACTTTCATATGAAGAAAGACTGGATAGACTCGGCGCTTGCACTCGCTAGAATTTAGAAGATTGAGGGGGGGATCTTATAGAAAGCTACAAAGTTCTTAAGGGGTTGGACAGGCTAGATGCAGGAAGATTGTTCCCGATGTTGGGGAAGTACAGAACTAGGGGTCACAGTTTACGGATAAGGGGGAAGTCTTTTAGGACCAAGATAAGACTTTTTTTTCACACAGAGAGTGGTGAATCTGTGGAATTCTCTGCCACAGAAAGTAGTTGAGGCCACAGTTCATTGGCTATATTTAAGAGGGAGTTAGATGTGGCCCTTATGGCTAAAGGGAACAGGGGGTATGGAGAGAAGGCAGCAGCATCTCTGGGCAACTTTGGACTGACTCGGGACCCCGATCCAGAAACATACCCATTCCTTCTCTCCAGAGACACTGCCGGTCCCGCTGAGTTACTCCAGCATCTTGGCCTACTCCTGCACCTATTTTCTATAACAAACAGAAGGGGCGACCTACCTGCAGAGCTAGCTCGCGGGTGGGGGCCAGGACCAGTGCCTGCGTCTCCTTCAGCTCCACGTCCAACTGCTGCAAGATGGAGATGGCAAACGTGGCCGTCTTGCCTGTCCCAGACTGAGCCTGGGCAATGACATCGTACTCTGGAGGGGAGAGCAGCAAGAGAGAGTTAGACGCGTGATGCCCAGACCCGGCCAGCTCACACACAAACATAGGAACAACATCTTGTGGCCACAGCATGAATCAGCAGGCATTCACTGAAGGAACACGCTGAGATGAACGAGGGCTGATTGTTATACCCCAAGTCTGATTAAGAAATGTTACCATTTCAGTTTTAAGGTAACTCCTTGCCCAAGACAGGGGATAGAATGCAGGCTCCGAGCTCCCGCGACGCAGGGGGCCAATGTCAGCCCAACCCCCTCCCCCCCCGCTCCACTATTGCAATACACCGTCAAATGCCTACCCCTGATGCAGGGAAGAATGGCGCGTTGCTGGATAGCAGATGGCTTCTCAAACCCATAGGCGTAGATTCCACGAAGGAGGTTTTCACGTAGATTCATGTCATCAAAGTTATCAACAATCTCGGTCCAGTTACTCTACAAATGTAAAACATTCCTTGTTAGGCCAGACAACACAAACTTCATACAATCCTATCTACCTTCATACAGTTAACAGCATTGATGTGTAGAAGGATCTTGGAGTCACAGGACACAGCGCAAGCCGACGGTAATGGCGGCATCCTTTAGGCTTGCCTTCATTGCTATAAGTGCCAGGAAGCCTTGATGCAGCTTCATAGGACTCTGGGCTGGTCGCCTAATTACATGAAGGATGTTGAGGCTGCAAATGTTGTTTCCCAGAACGCTGAAGAGACACAAAGTGCTGGAGTAACGTAGCGGGTCAGGCAGCATGTCTGGAGAAAAGGAAGACAACTGACTGGGAGTAGAGGGTGTACTGGGATTGGAGGCTTGTAGATAGTTTTCTCTGGAACAGGGGTCGAAGAGATGCGTGGGACAAATTCCTTTTTTAGAGGGCGGTGACAGACTGGAACGCGCTGCCTGGGGAGGTGGCGGAGGCAGATACAATGGCGGAGATAGGTACATGGAGGGTAGACACAAAATGCTGGAGAAACTCAGCAGGTGAGGAGGCAGCAGCATCTATGGAGAGAAGGAATGGGTGACGTTTCGGATCAGGAGAGAATGGGTGACGTTTCAGATGACAGTTCCGCCGAGTTTCTCCAGCATTTTGTGTCCACCTTCGATTTTATCCAGCATCCGCAGTTCTTTCTCACATAGGCTAATGGAGTTGATCATGGCATCATGCTAGGCAGACCTTGCGGGCCAATGGGCCTGTTTCCGTGCTGTACTGTTCATCCCCTGCTTCCAAACCATCTTTTACAGCCATGCGTCTTGGTTTGAAGTCACTTCTGAAAAGCAGCAGCTCCCAAGAGAACCACTCTGTCTTTTCGCTGCAGCATTTACAGAATACAGATCACAAAGCAAGCCCAGGATTAACCTACCCATCTCATACTGATGTCAAATTGTGTGTCGACACTCATGCATCACAACTGACTCCGTTTGTTTCGGTTTATAATTGCCAGAGGCAGAGCAAAAAAGCATTCGCTTGTGCGCCATCCAGTCAATAAGACCAACAAGATGTCGACATTGCACCAAATCCAATGCTTACAGGAGCTTAGAAAGGTATGGCACACAAACAGGCCCCTCAGCCCACCAACCACCCACTGAACCTAGTCCTATGTTAATTCCACATTCCCATCAATTCGAGGCACAATTCTCTGCCACAGAAGGTAGTTGAGGCCAGTTCATTGGCTATATTTAAGAGGGTTAGATGTGGCCCTTGTGGCTAAAGGGATCTGGGGGTATGGAGAGAAGGCAGGGGTGGGATACTGAGTTGGATGATCAGCCATGATCATATCGAATGGCCTACTCCTGCACCTATTTTCTATGTTTCTATGTAATCCAAAGAAGTACAGGTTTGTAGGTCAATTGGCTTCGGTAAAATATAATAAGGGGTAAGCCATTTAGAACGGACACGAGGAAACACTTTTTCAGAGTGGTGAGTCTGTGGAATTCTCTGCCTCAGAGGGCGGTGGAGGCGGGTTCTCTGGATGCTTTCAAGAGAGAGCTAGATAGGACTCTTTAAAAAAAAAAAGCAGAGTCAAGGGATATGGGAAGAAGGCAGGAACAGGGTACAGATTGGGGAGGATCAGCCATGATCACATTGAATGGCGGAGCTGGCTTGAAGGGCCGAATGGCCTACTCCTGCACCTATTGTAATGTTGTCTGAAGGGCCTCGGTTTAAACCAGCACCTGCAGTTCCTTCTTACACATTGTGATTTGTCCTGTAGTTTTGTGTGGGATAGTGCTGGTGTACAGGGATCCTGTTACCACGAAACTAAACCAACTCCCTCCTGCATCCGCAGAGTTTATGACGTCTCATCAACTTCGTCCTGGTTCCACCAGCCAAACACTTGGGGGGTGGGGGGCAATTAGACAAATAGAACAATCCGCACTGGAATATCCAGAGGACCCCCTCCGCTCCCCACCCCCCCCCCCCCCCCCCCCGTGATGTGATGTTGCTGAGCCCCAACATTCTCACCTCAATGACACCTTCAGGTTCCATCCCATCAGGGGAGCCATGTTCGTTGGATCTGAAACCAAAAGAAACAAACATGTCAGTCAGGTGCCGAAGGCCATTGGAACCGCAGTAAAGCTCTGCACACCACTGGTTAAATAAGGGGAAGGATTGGTCTGGCATGACTCATTTTTGCCAGGAGGGTGGAGTGAACGGTGTGCGTCAGTCATGAGTAATAGCAGGCTGCATGCATTCCGACAGAGGAAGTGATTTATCCCAAACAATGGAAGCCAGGCACCATGTCACTGGGCAAGAAAGAACTGCAGATGCTGGTTAATAAGTGGACTCAAAATGCTGGAGTTACTCAGCGGGTGAGGCAGCATCTCAGGAGAGAAGGAACGGGCGATGTTGGCTGAAGGCAACGCTGATTATGACACTGTGACCTGCACATCAACACCCACGTGCCCAAGCTGACTAGAGGCAGAAGTGGAAGAGTCCACAAGGTTTGCAAAGATAAGGACGATTAGGATCAGAGACAGGCAAATTAATGCCGCCCACCCCTCCCTCCCAATTCACAAGTTATAGGAGTAGAATTAGGCCATTCGGCCCATCGAGTTTTCTCTAACATTCAATTAACTCATAACCTAGAAAAATCATCTCTGCTCCTGTCACTGATGAGACACCCTCCACCACCACTGTACAAAGACTGAATGCTCCAATATTAGGTGACTGCCTCTTCCCACTCTTCACCCTGGTGAACACTATTCCGACTTCAAAAATGCTGGAGAAACTCAGCGGATGCAGCAGCATCTATGGAGCGAAGGAAATAGGTAACGTTTCGGGCAAAACCCTTCTTCAGACTATTTCCTTTGCTCCATAGATGCTGCTGCACCCGCAGAGTTTCTCCAGCATTTTTATGTACCTTCGATTTTACAGCATCTGCAGTTCCTTCTTGAACACTATTCTGACCTCTCTCCCCTTCCACCCATATTCTTCCCTCTGGCTTTATGTTTCAGTTCACTTCCTTTCTGACATCCGTTTGCCCTTTCACCTCCAGCCTTTGTCACGTACTCGGCCCAATCCCTCCCTGAACCTGCATCCACGTTTCGGGTCCCGTTAGTTCTCCTGAGATGCTGTCTGACACGCTGAGCTACTTCAACGCAATGTTGTCCTTTGCAAACTAGCACCTGCAGTCCCCTGTTCCCACTTTTCCTGCCTCCGCATCTTTCTACCTTTCTCCTCCCTACCCCATCAGTCTTGAGAAGGGCCCTGACCCCTATATTCTCTGCACATTCCCTCTCCCTGACCCACTGAGTGACTCCAACATTTGGCCATCTCTGGTAATCTGGCACCTGCATTTCCTTGCTCCCACCTAGCAGGATTTGTCCTTTCCCCACATCTATCCCCCCCCAAACATTCCCCTCTGCCTGTTCCTCATCACAGATGCTGCCTGGCCAGCTGAGTCGCTCCAGCACTCCTCCCCCCCCCCCCACCTCATTTCCAACACATGCCACCCGCTGTCCCTTGCCTCCCCAACTTCCAGAATTTATCACCTCCCCCCTCTCTAGTTCAAGTCCAAGTGAGTTTATTGTCATGTGTCCCTGTATAGGACAATGGAATTCTTGCTTTGCTTCAGCACACAGATCTCCACACCATCTTTCTCCCCCATTTCCTCATCAGACTGAAGAAGCCACCCCCCTTCTCTCTCTCCGCCCCCCCATAAAAGCCACCTCCAACTCCACCACCACGTGTCTCCCAGCCCCTGCAGTTCCTGTCTCCGCCGCTTCCGCATTCACCCTTCCCCCCCCACCCACACTCGGTCGGGCGCGCACGCGCAGTCGCCAACCCATGCGGACACGGGTTGCGCAAGGGGGGGGGGGGGGGGAGGAGGAAGAGGAGAGTCGCGCGTGCGCGTGCCGGGTCCCGCCCCCCCCCCTAGCACGTGACGGGTGAGTGTGAGAGAGAGAGAGAGACGCTGCGACAGCGCGGCTCCACCGCCATTGGAGAAGCGGCGGACGACCCCCCCCCCCCCCCTCGCCGAGCTTCTCACCCCCCTTCCCCTCTTCCTTTCCCGCCACATGGATCGAAACGGGGCAACGCAAAAAGAAAAACCACAAGCGACGCCGTCCCTCCTCAACGCACAAACCCGCTCCCCCTCCCCACCAACACGCACGCACACACACACCGCCGCCATTTTGTGCGCCTCGCCCGCACCTCACTATCCCCCCCCCCCCCACGTGACGGTATCAAACCCCGAGACCCCCTCACCGCGTGATCGAACCCCCGCACACACAAACACTCATGATCACCTCCCCCTCCCATGTGACCACCCGCGGCACCACTCTCTCTTCCCCCCCACACGTGACCACCCCGCACACTCTCACCCCCCCCAAACCCACGTGACGGCATCACACCCCGAGACCCCCTCCTCACTGTCTCCCCCCCCCCCCACGTGACCGAACCCGAACCCGCACCAACTCCCCCCCCAACCCACGTGACGGCATGCGGACCCCCCCTCACACCACGTGACCCAACTCCCCGCGCGCCCCGAATTCAAAGCCCCAACGGCCAACTGCCGTCCGCGAGCCCCAACGGTCAGTCAGTCAGTCGGCGACGACGAAGGGGGGGAGTGGAGCCGTCTGTGTCTCCGTCTCCCTCCCCCTCCCCCTCGACGGCAAGGCTAAGGTAGGGCCACCCGGTAACGAACCCCCCACCCGGGGAAACGTAGAAAATAGGTGCAGGAGTAGTAGAGGCCATTCGGCACCGTTCACCATTCAATATGATCATCCAACTCAGTATCCCTTACCCTGCCTTCTCTCCATACCCCGCTGATCCCATTAGCCACATCTAACTCCCTCTTAAATATAGCCAATGAACTGTGTGGCCTCAACTACCTTCTGTGGCGTAGAGTTCCACAGATTCAACACTCTGTGTGTGAATAAAAATGTTTTCCTCGCATCTCGGAGGAGAGGGAGGGAGCGGCTTCACTAGCGCCATTTTGTCGCCCGACATGTTTCCCTCCCCTTTTCTTCACGACGTTAAATGGCCCCGGGTTTTTTTTTCTCTCCCCCTCTTCACCGCCCCGAGTGTTTAGTCTTCTTTTCGTTAATTTTCCTCCCCCTACCTGTAATCCGCGCCGTCTTCCGACTTTTGCTTAATCTCAAAATCCGACATAACCGCGCCGTCCGTGGACCTTCCGCAGCCGAGAGAGGACCGCGCCGCCGCTCGCCCCGCCTTTTATACCCCCTCCCCCCCATCCGGCGCAGCCCAACATGCTGCCCTCTTCCCCCCTCCCATTGGCCGGCCGCCCCGCCACTCCCCGCCCCGCCGACCCCCCATTGGCCGCCGCCCAGAGCCCGCCCCCCGCCCTTCACAGTTGCGTCACCCACGCCCCGCCCACACGGCAAAGTTTGGTTGACCGGTCGCGTTTCCGGCTGAAACAAGATGGGGATGGGGGGGGGGAGAGCTTACAGCCAAAACAAAATATTTTGCTTAAGAGTATATTTTTGTATATATATATATATATATATATATATATATATATATATATTGGGGGGTGGGGGAGGAGGAGAGAGAGTGTGGGGGGGGGGGGGGGAGGAGGAGAGTGTGGGGTGGGGGGGAAGGAGGGGGGGGAGGAGGAGAGAGTGTGGGGGGGGGGAGGAGGAGAGTGGTGTGGGGGGGGGGGGAGAGAGAGAGAGGGGGGGGAGGAGGAGAGAGAGTGGTGGAGGGGGGGGGGGAGAGAGGAGGAGAGGAGGGAGGAGGATATATATATATATATATGTATGTATATATATATATATATATATATATATATATATATGTGTATATATATATATATATATATGTGTGTATATATGTGTATATATATATATATGTGTGTGTATATATATATATATATATATATATATATATATATATATATATATATATGAAGTCATTTACCTTTTGTTAGTAATTTGCCATTGTCGGTGTGGATTCAGGTTGAAAAATATATATATATATATATAAATATAAATTTGACTCTGGTCCTCCCCAATCCCATTTGAAACTGGTGATGGAGTGCTGGAGGAACAAATGGGGATTCCCTGTGTAACACACCACGTGTCTGCGGTGGTGGTGGCGTGGGGAGGGAGGGAGGGAGCTTTCCATTCATTTCCCGGACAAAGGATGCAAGGCCCTGCCTGAGCAAACACTGCCAATCAAAGATTCTATAGCTATAAGATCTTTGCTGCCAATGGCCGGCAGTCTACAGCTTTTGGTGTGGTGGGAGGGAGGAGGGGGGCAGCAAAATGGAGACACAAGGAACTGCAGATGCTGGAATTTTCAGCAAAGCACCGTGCTATGAGAGAGTCGGTAATCAGAGAGCAAAAGCACCGTGCTTTGAGGAAGGGTTTCGGCCCGAAACGTTGCCGATTTTCCAGCATCTGCAGTTCCTTCTTGAACATAAAAGCTTTTCACTGTACCTCGGTACACGTGACAATAAACTAAACTAATCCAGGATTTCAGATGGAGATAGGCACAAAGTGCTGGAGTAAATCAGCGGGACAGGCAGCATCTGTGGAGAGAAGGAATGAGTGACGATTCGGGTCGAGACCCTTCGTCACCCATTCCTTTCTGTCCAGAGATGCTGCCTGTCCCGCTGAGCGACGCCAGCCTTTTTAGAAACATAGAAATTAGGTGCAGGAGTAGAGGCCATTCGGCCCTTCGAGCCTGCACCACCATTCAATATGATCATGGCTGATCATCCAACTCAGTATCCCGTACCTGCCTTCTCTCCTTACCCCCTGATCACCTTAGCCACAAGGGCCACATCTAACTCCCTCTTAAATATAGCCAATTAACTGGCCTCAACTACCCTCTGCGGCAGAGAGTTCCAGAGATTCACCACTCTCTGTGTGAAAAAAGTTCTTCTCATCTCGGTTTTAAAGGATTTCCCCTTTATCCTTAAGCTGTGACCCCTTGTCCTGACTTCCCTAACATCGGAACAAATCTTCCTGCATCTAGCCTGTCCAACCCCTTAAGAATTTTGTAAGTTTCTATAAGACTGTACGCAATACTCCAGGTGTGGCCTCCCAAGACCCTGTACAACTGCAGTAGAACCTCTCTGCTCCTATACTCAAATCCTTTTGCAATGAAAGCTAACATACCATTCGTTTTCTTTACTGCCTGCTGCACCTGCATGCCTACCTTCAATGACTGGTGTACCATGACTCCCAGGTCTCGCTGCATCTCCCCCTTTCCCAATCGGCCACCATTTAGATAATAGTCTGCTTTCCTGTTTTTGCCACCAAAATGGATAACCTCACATTTATCCACATTATACTGCATCTGCCAAACATTTGCCCACTCACCCAGCCTATCCAAGTCACCCTGCAGTCTCCTAGCATCCTCCTCACAGCTAACACTGCCCCCCAGCTTAGTGTCATCCGCAAACTTGGAAATATTGCCTTCAATTCCCTCATCCAGATCATTAATATATATTGTAAATAGCTGGGGTCCCAGTACTGAGCCTTGGGGTACCCCACTAGTCACTGCCTGCCATTGTGAAAAGGACCCGTTTACTCCTACTCTTTGCTTCCTGTTTGCCAGCCAGTTATCTATCCACATCAATACTGAACCCCCAATGCCTTGTGCTTTAAGTTTGTATACTAATCTCTTATGTGGGACCTTGTCGAAAGCCTTCTGGAAGTCCAGATACACCACATCCACTGGTTCTTCCCTATCCACGCTACTAGTTACATCCTCGAAAAATTCTATAAGATTCGTCAGACATGATTTACCTTTCGTAAATCCATGCTGACTTTGTCCAATGATTTCACCACTTTCCAAATGTGCTGCTATCCCATCTTTAATAACTGACTCTAGCAGTTTCCCCACTACCGATGTTAGACTAACTGGTCTGTAATTCCCCATTTTCTCTCTCCCTCCCTTCTTAAAAAGTGGGGTTACGTTTGCTACCCGCCAATCTTCAGGAACTACTCCAGAATCTAAAGAGTTTTGAAAGATTATTACTAATGCATCCACTATTTCTGGAGCTACTTCCTTAAGTAAGTAGCTTTTTGTGTCTATCTTTGGTGTAAGCCAGCATCTACAGTTCCTTCCTGCACTGGCATTTGCAGCTGCAGTTATACATAACAAAGGACAGCACAGCACCGAAATGGGCCCTCCGGCCCCCAGTGTTTGTTCATAACACCTAGGAGCAAAGGTAGACCATTCGAGCATTATCTGGCATTCTATGTTTAAGAAGGAACTGCAGATGCTGGAAAAATCGATAACCGAAATGTCACCTATTCCTTCGCTCCATAGATGCTGCCTCACCCGCTGAGTTTCTCCAGCATTTTTGTCTACCTCCAGCATTCTATCATCGCTGAACTATCTATCCCTCTCAACCCCATTTTCCTGCCTTCTCCCCATAACCCTTGAGATTAAGGACACTCATTAGGGACTTTACTAATCAAGAATCTGTCAACTCCGCCATAAAAATGCCCAATGAATTGCCTCCGCAGCCATCTGTGGCAATGAATTCCATTTGATGCCGTTAAACTGATCTCATCTACCTGTACATAACCCATATCCCTTAATTCCCTGCACTTCCATGTGCCTATCCAAAAGCCTCTTAAATGCTTCTCTGCCTCCACCACCACCCCGGCAGCACGTTTCAGGCCCCCCACCACTCTCTGTGTAAGAAAAAACTTGCCCCACATATCTCCATTAATCTTTCCTCACCTTATCATTTAGTGTGGAAACAGGCCCTTCAGCCCACCTAATCCTTGCTGACCAGCGATCACCCGTGTACTAGTTCCATCCTACGCTCTGGGGACAATTTACAGAAGCCAATTGACCTACAAACCCGCACGTTTTTGGAATGTGGGAAGAAACCGGAGCACCCGGAGAAAATCCACACGGTCACAGGGAGAATGTACAAACTCCGTACAGACAGCACCCATAGTCAAGATTGAACCCGGATCTCTGGTGCTGTGAGGCAGCAACTCTACCACCTATAGCTGTGCTCCCTAGTGCTGGACATTTCCATCCTGGGTTCTGACAGTCTACCCTATCTATGCCTCTCATAATTCAATATAGTTGTCTATACTTCCATCAAGTCTCCCCTTAACCTCCGCCGTTCCGGAGAAAACAATCCAAGTCTATCCAACTTTTCCCTGTAGCTGAAACCCTCTAATCCAGGTAGCATCCTCTCCAAAGCCTGCACAGCTTTCCAGCATTGGGCCAACCAGAACTGCACGCAATACCCCAAACATTGCTGGAGATGTTGAAGTTGTTCCTGTAGTAAAGATGTCGCAGTCATTCAGCCCCAAAACAGGCCCTTCGGCCCAACTTGTCCATGCTGACCAAGATCCATAATCTAAACTAGTACCATTTACCGCATTTGGCCCATATTTCTCTAAATCTTGTACCTGTCTCAATGCCTTTTAAATACTTGTAGAAACAAGAAACTGCAGATGCTGGGTAACAGAAAAATGAGACACAAAGTGCTGGAGTAACTCAGAGGGTTTAGGCAGCATCCCTGGAAACGTCTGAAGAAGGGTCCCGACCCGAAACGTCACCTGTCCATGTTCTCCAGAGATGTTGCTTGACCCTGCTGAGTTACTCCAGCACTTTGACACGATCACCGTGTTTACAGATTATCCCCACAGTCACCCTGGTTTTAGTTGATCACAAACATTCCCCCCTCCTCCCCCCCGTAGAGTTTGACAAGTTCACCTGAATTCGCCGGCCAATTCTGGTCTGGTACAGCTCCTTGATTGAAGTTGGATTCAAACTCATCTTTGGGCTCGTAGGTCGTGGATTAGGCTACAACTGAGCCATGGCCGATAAGGGGTGGAGTGGCGACTTACCTTTTGTGCCCTCAAGGTCGGCTGCGGGCGGCGTCGTTGGGCATGAAGGCTGAAGGCAGACGGGCAAGGAGAAGGACGACGGTTTACTCGACGATCGGATGGAGGTGACGGCTGCAACGGGCCTTTATGGCCAGCTCTAGCTGGGTTGGTGAAATGGCGACTCTTGCATATGGACTCAGTGGCCTGTTTCTATGCTTTAACTGCACATGGTATTTATATATGGCAATAATCTTACTGATCTGTATACCTTGTTACATGTGATAATAAAGGAACTATTGTACCATTGAGAAGTACATGAATGAGAAGAACTGCGTTTAATCTGAACACCAGTTCCAGAACAAGGGGGTCACACAGTTTAAGGATAAGGGGGAAATCTTTTAGGACCGAGATGAGGAAAACATTTTTCACACAGAGAGTGGTGAATCTCTGGAATTCTCTGCCACAGAAGATAGTTGAGGCCACAGTTCATTGGCTATAGTTAAGAGGGAGTTAGATGTGGCTAAAGGGATCAGGGGGTATGGAGAGAAGGCAGGTACAGGATACTGAGTTGAATGATCAGCCATGATCATATTGAATGGTGTTGCAGGCTCGAATGGCCTACTCCTGCACCTATTTTCTATGTTTCTATGTTGAGTTGAGGGACGAGGAATAAAGAAGGAGAATGTGTTGGAAGGAACTGCAGGTGCTGGTTTAAACCGAAGATAGGCACGAAACGCTGGAGTATCTCAGCGGGCCAGGCAGCATCTCCAGAGAAAGGAAACGGGTGAAGTTTTGGGTTGAGACTGAGTCTGAAGAAGGGTCTCAACTCGAAACATCACCTCTTCCTTTTCTCCGGAGATGCTGCCTGACCCGCCGAGTTACTCCAGTTTTTTGTGTCTATCGAGGGAGAATGTCAGCTAGAGGCTCTTGGTTCTTGAGCACTGCTGAGGAGGTTCTTAGGTGCTTGAAAGGAGAGGTTGGACAACCTTGGATCCTCAACATGGAGCTTTGGGGCCACTCAATCTGGGGCAGTGGCCATCTTGCATCCTGGCATGTGCCCAGCCTAGTGGAAGTCTCTACGTGCTGAATGCTGGGATGCCTGGCAACCTTCACCTTCCCTAAGATGCCAAGAAAGTTCCACCGACATCCTCCTCCTCAGTTGTAGGCAGTCCGTGTTTCATTGGCTTACAGTAATATGGTCACATCAGCATCTTAGTCCCTCGATACAGGTACATGGATAGGATAGCTTTAGAGGGATTAAGGCCAATGCAGGCAGGTGTGACTAGTGTATGTTGGGACTAGTGGGTAGGTGGGACTAGTGGGGCATGTTGGTCGGCGTGGGCAAGTTGGGCTGAAGGGCCCGTTTCTATGTTGGGTGACTATAACACTACTAATTGGATTACCTGATCACTCACTGCTTTGGGATCTTGCTGTGCACCTTCTAGAGGTACCACCTACAATTTTTAAGAAGAAACTGCAGATGTTGGAAAATTGAAGGTAGACAAAAATGCTGGAGAAACTCAGTGGGTGCAGCAGCATCTATGGAGCGAAGGAAATAGGCAACGTTTCGGGCCGAAACCCAAAGGAAATAGGCAACGTTTCGGGCTGAATCCCAAAGGAAATAGGCAACGTTTCTGGTCGAAACCCAAAGGGTTTCGGCCCGAAAAGTTGCCTATTTCCTTTGCTCCATAGATGCTGCTGCTCCCGCTGAGTTTCTCCAGCATTTTTGTCTGCCTGCCCACAGTTCCCCATATGTGAAAGCTTCACTGACAACGAGGACGGGAAAAACAATGTAAAAATGTACGCTCTGTTTTCAGAGTGTGGCATTTCATTTTAGAAGTCGGGAGGAATGTGGTTTTGAGGTCAGAATGTTCCATGCCCGCGTATGTTTATGTAGAAGTCTCTTTGTTGTAAGTATTGCTGACTTTTCCACCAGTCTGTGATCATGGTGTGTTAGAAGCTGGCCTAGGGAGAGAGTTCATGTCGACGTATAATAAACACACATTTCAAAGAGGGAAGTTATTGTACTAAGATGGATATTAAGAGGGAAATTACTGTACTTGCCATAGAGGGAGTACAGAGAAGGTTCACCAGACTGATTCCTGGGATGGCAGGACTTTCATATGAAGAAAGACTGGATAGACTCGGCTTGTACACGCTAGAATTTAGAAGATTGAGGTGGGATCTTATAGAAACTTACAAAATTCTTATGGGGTTGGACAGGCTAGATGCAGGAAGATTGTTCCCAATGTTGGGGAAGTCCAGAACTAGGGGTCACAGTTTAAGGATAAGAGGGAAGTCTTTTAGGACCGAGATGAGAAAATCATTTTTTACACAGAGAGTGGTGAATCTGTGGAATTCTCTGCCACAGAAGGTAGTTGAGGCCAGTTCATTGGCCATATTTAAGGGGGAGTTAGATGTGGCCCTTGTGGCTAAAGGGATCAGCGGGTATAGAGAGAAGGCAGGTACGGGATACTGAGTTGGATGATCAGCCATGATCATATCGAATGGCGGTGCAGGCTCGAAGGGCCGACTCCTGCACCTATTTTCTGTTTCTACGATCATTTATCCCCACATGTCCTTTCCCCTCAGGAGTCTCCAGCCCAGTTTAGTTTATTGTCACGTACAGTGAAAAGCTTTTGTTGCAGAAAGACAATACATGATTACAATCGAGATATTACTGTGTACAGATACATCAGAATCAGAATGCTGTTTATTGTCATTCAAACATAAGTTCAAATGAAATTATGTTTGATAAGGGAATGACATTTGGTGCAAGGTAAAGCCAGCAAATTCCGATCAAGGATAGTCCAAGGGTCGCCAATGAGATAGATAGTATTTCAGCACTGCTCTCCGGTTGTGATAGGATGGTTCAGTTGCCTGGTAACATAACAGTTGGGAAGGAATTTGGAGGTGTGCGTTTTCGCACTTCTGTACCTTTTGCCCGATGGGTGGGGAAGAGGGAGTGGCCAGAGTGCGACTGGTCCTTGATTACAGTATGTTGCTGGTCTTGCCGAGGCAGCGTGAGGTGTGAATGGAAGGGAGGTGGTGGTCTGGGCTGTGTCCACTTTATAGCTTATTTGTTAATGTCACGGTACCGATGAACCCTTTAGTCCAATTCTGTGTGTGTGCTGTGATAACCTTGTCGATTGGGAGGGCACAGTGGCATAGCGGTCGGGAGAGTTGCTGCCTCATAGCGCCAGAGAATTCTGTGTGTGTGCTGTGATAACCTTGTCGATTGGGAGGGCACAGTGGCATAGCGGTCGGGAGAGTTGCTGCCTCATAGCGCCAGAGAGCCGGGTTTGATCCCTGACTGTGTGGGAGTGTTGGATTCCTTGTGGTTCCCGTGGTGGTTTGTGAAACCATGTGGGGAGGGAATGTCCGGTGGTTGGGCCACATAGCGTTGGATTGCCGGTGGAATGTGGAATGGAAGTTGACAAAAGTTGGGTTGGGCGGTGGTGGGGTGGAATGGCGGATGGAAGAGTGGAATGGAATTGGTTGGTTGGTCCCGGAAGATACGACGGTGCAGTTGAAGAAGCTTTTGCACAGGGAATGGAGGGATATGGATCACATGCAAACAGAGAGAGTAGTTGGACTTGGCAGGGAGAGTATTGGCACGGATATGGTGGGCTGAAGGGCCTGTTCCTGTGCTGTACTGTTCGACGATACACAAAAAAGCTGGAGAAACTCAGCGAGTGCAGCAGCATCTATGGAGCGAAGGAAATAGACAACGTTTCGTGCCGAAACGTTGCCTATTTCCTTCGCTCCATAGATGCTGCTGCACCCGCTGAGTTTCTCCAGCTTTTTTGTGTACCTTTCATTTTCCAGCATCTGCAGTTCCTTCTTAAACACTGTACTGTTCAACGTTCTCTGTGTTGTGGAGAGAGCACAAAGGGAGTGAGTGACTTTCCTCACAGTGTGTAACGGGACAAATGGCCAGGTGCTAACCCACAGCCAACGTTCGGAGGAAGGGTCTCGACCCATTCCTTCTCTGCATAGATGCTGCTTCACCCGCTGAGTTGCTCCAGCATTTTGTGTTACCTTAATCGTCCCCCTCTCCTGCAAGGGTTAATTCCACAAAGCTCTTCACGGTACCTCGGCACATGGTGACAATAATAAATCTGAACCTCTCTCTGTGTGAGTGGGGTGGGAAAGAAAGCTTGTGAATATCACGTTATGTATTTTGGCTGCTCTCCACTCCCCTGGAGATCATTTCTGGGCCTTACTTGACAAAGACCATTCACATTCACTTTCATATGTTCAAGACTCAGATCTTTATTGTGTCAAGACAAGGGATAGGAAATCCAATTCAGTACAACAGTGATATACATGTAGAATATGGACGCGGGAGTATAAAACACAAGAAACCTTCATGTCTGCATTATATCACACACATATTATATATATATATGTGTATATATATGTATAAAATGTGTGTGTACACAACCCTCAGTCTGACCAAAAGCCCACCTGCATATACCCCAACGCACACACACACACACACACACCGTCATCACAGATGTGGAAGTGGGGAAAGGATGGGGGCACCAAGGTGGGGTTCAGACACAGAGGGTAGCTGAAGCCCCCATCTAACACTCACGCTGCCATCCATCTAGTCACCGCCACCAACAGCCCATGGCAGCACCTTCAACGTGCTGCCATCGAGGTACCGTACACTGGCTGCGTCTCCACACAGCTTGCTTCTAGTTTCCACGCCTGCTCGACCAGCGCCGGAGTCATCCAGCAATGCTCAGTCTAAACCTTTGCCCGACTGCCAAAGGGGGCTGATGGAAAGGCAACGGGGATGAGAAACGGCCATTCTTCCCTCTACCTGTCCACACCTGGCCTTTTCAGTTCCCACACGAGAAATAATGGCCGCGCATACACCCTAAATCCCTCAGTGTTTCTTCGAACGCTCCCACAGCAGCCCCCTCTCCCATCTTCTGTAGAGGAAAACAAACAGCCAGCTGTGGTGGTGAGGGGTGAAGAGGTGGGCTCATGGAATGACTCACTCCACAGGATATAAAATCCAACCCATACAAACAGGCTTTTGCCATTTTGGTCACTGCCTGAGTGCCTTCTGCAACCAAGATCTGTCTAACTCCTTTGGGAACAGTAGCTACTTATAACAGAGCTTCCTCATGGGAAATGACCAAGAGGGGGGTTTCCAGCTGCATTCCTTTTCTCAACTCGCCCCATATAAGCAATATGACAGAGACAAGTGTAGGCAGACGCTGGTTTAAACTGAAGATAAGACACAAGATACTGGAGTAACTCAGCGGGTCAGGCAGCATCTGTGGAGAACATTTTTGGGTCGAGACCCTTCTTCAGACTAATTTGGAGAACATGGATAGGTGATGTTTCGGGTCGGGACCCTATTGGGTCCCGACCCGAAACGTCACCTATCCATGTTCCCCACAGATGCTGCCTGACCCGCTGAGTTACTCCAGCACTCTGTGTCTCCTGTAGAGGCAGGAGGATTGTTTGGAACAAGAATAAACACGGAGAATGGTGTATTTACACAGCATGTTTGTGATGTGGAGAGTGGAGCCAGGCAGGCCAGTGGTGGCAAGGTGTAAAGGGGGCGTGGAGAACTATTAGACTAGATCACACACTTGAGACCATCAATGTAATTGAGTCCCGCTTGTAAACAGGCCCAATAACGGAGAGGACAGCAGCCACACACACACACACACACAGCACAAACCCCCTGTGGCAGTGTGGTGTTGGTAGGGAATGTAGACCCAGCTGAGTGCCAGGGGCTGAGATTTAAAAATCCTTGATTGGGAAGTCAGAAGCAGATGTCGAGGAGAAGCCAGTGGCAGTGGTAGACTGCCCACGGCCCCAAAGACAAACCGAGAGACATGCGCCCTGGGTCAGAGTGAGAATTAGCGGGCATGATGGAAACTCAACAGGCATGCCAACTCTCTGGAGTTGCAACAGTCCCTGTGGCACGGGAGCGCATGGTACTGCCATCCAGGATAACTGCAGTCTTGTCAAATGCTCTTGAAAGACCCAGGCATGTGGGTGGGAACAGACTCCCCTTGATCGAGGATCATTTATCAGGCTGTGATCTGGGACACCAGGCAGATGTTAGGTTTCGTACCCTCCCTGTGTGTGTTCTCTCTCTCCACATTTCTACCACAGTATGCCCGTGCCAACTGGTCAATCTCAGCTGCACCCACACCCTCATCTCACTTCATTTGAACCTCAATGCAAATATGCACTAACTTGGCCAAAAATACAAAAGGGCAGACAACAAGTTGGAGTCAACAGAGACTGCACCAGCGAATTTATCACAGTTTAGTTTCCTAACTTGAACTAACTTGCTCCCTCTCCAAATATCAGCTGACATGACTGAGGAGGAATTTCTTTCCCCAGAGGGCGGTGAATCTGCGGAATCCATTGCCGCAGTGGCAGTGGAGGCCAAGTCAATTGGTATTTTTAAGGCGGAGATTTTGATAGATTCTTGACTAGTTCGGGCGAAGGCAGGAGAAGGGGTTGAGAGAGAAAGATAGTAGACTTGATGGGCCTGATTCTGCTGTTAGAACCTACGAATATAACTGTTTAAGAGGGAACTGCAGATGCTGGAAAATCAAAGGTACACAAAAAAAATGCTGGAGGGACTCAGCGGGTGCAGCAGCGTCTATGGAGCGAAGGAAATAGGCAACGTTTCGGGCCGAAACCCTTAGGGTTTCGACCCGAAACGATGCCTATTTCCTTTGGGGTTCGGCCCCGAAACGTTGCCTATTTCCTTCGCTCCATAGATGCTGCTGCACCCGCTGAGTTTCTCCAGCATTTTTGTGTACCAATGAATATATCTCCCTGCCTGTGCAGCATCATTGCGGAGATCCCCTGCAGTACAGCATGCGGGAATCACCTCTCAGCCCCGACTCACTGATGGGGATTGGGGAAAGGAAGAAGAGGTGGCATGTCTATTAGCAAACTAATGCCCATAAATTGGGCCATTTCTTGATGTGGGTTCTGTTTTCCCCGAGGTAAAGGGCTCATCGAAAGAACAATCTGCGAACGTTCTAGAGAGGCCTCTGAGGTGATTGGGAGATGCTCTACAAATTCCGCCATGTATCCAAGGCAAAGGATGGGGGAGGAAGGAAGCAGCCTTTTATGCCCCTGTCCCACTTAGGAAACCTGAACGGAAACCTCTGGAGACTTTGCGCCCCACCCAAGGATTCCGTGCGGTTCCCGGTGGTTGCAGGTAGTGGAAGCAGGTAGGGAGACTGACAAAAACCTCCGGGAACCGCACGGAAACCTTGGGTGGGGGCGCAAAGTCTCCAGAGGTTTCCGTTCAGGTTTCCTAAGTGGGACAGGGGCATTACACCACCCTCCGTGGCTCGAAATTGCCATGACTTTTCTTTGACTGAGGTTATTAAGGTTAAGCAGGTCTCAGCTCCTAAATGACTCGCCCCCATCAAAATAACATCTCGACTCGAGCCAGAGACACTTCCCCCGAGTGCAATCCCACTGCCTTCCTCTCCCCCGGTCACAGGGACAAGAAGTGTGCAACAGGCAGGTTCCACAGACACGCGGGCTTCTCAAAGGCTCTGGTCAGAGGGGATGCTCTACAAACTCACCCACAGGAAACTGAAACATGCCCAGCAGCCACCCCTGGTCTCGTCCTCTTTTGTGTCAAGAACCATTTATACTAACAGAAGATTTGCTGAAGGACGGGAACCTCGGGAAGTCTCGGTGTGAGCAGGCCTTCGGTACAACTCCCCCCCCCCTCCCCCCCCCCCCCCCCCCCCCCCATCTCCGAAACGGAGCAACTTCAAACATAAACCCAGACCCATCTTCCCATCTCCAATACTTCAGCTTAGGTTCAGCACCCTGCATCCTCTCCTCCCCCAAAATGCCACCTCTTAGAACAAGGTAGGTACCGAAGAGCAACTAGAAAATACAACTACAGATCTTTAACTGGATGGCAAACAACTTCTAAACACAACAAAGACTGACTGATGAAGGAAGGTCAGCTTTTAGTAACGGGCTGTACAGTCTGCATCAGGCACTCTGGGCGGGGTATCATGGACTGAGATCATGTAACGATCCTTCAATGTGTAGGAGGGAAGTGTAGATAAGACACAAAATGCTGGAGTAACCCAGCGGGTCAGGCAGCATCTCTGGAGGACACGATCCAACCCGAAACGTCACCTATTCCGTTTCTTCAGAGATGCTGCCTGACCCGCTGAGTTTTCCCAGTATTTTGGGTCTATCGACAGTCCTGCGATCCTCGGACAACAGCAGCGTGAAGCCAGCTGTCTCTTTACCCTTGGAGAAACAAGCAACTGCAGGTATGTGCGGACAAGGAACCGCAGATACTGTGAACACAGAGCACTGGAGTAACTCGGCGGGTCAAGCGGCATCTCTGGAGAACATGGATAGGTGACGATTCTTCAGAGGGGAGGGGAACGAAAGCTGAGTGGGGGGGGGGCAGGACAGAGCACGGCCGTTAATAGGTGAACACACGCAGGCGAGGGGATTTGTTGATAGGCAGTTGTTGGACAAGGTCAGAGTTGAAGAGATAAGCAAGAGGCTGAAAGGATAAAGAGTAGTGAGACAGGGTAGAAAAGTTGAGAATTGAGGGGGTGCAGGAGGGGAGAGGTGGGAGGGGAGGTTGTGCTTCAGAAGGAACTACACATGCTGTTTTGAACCGAAGATAGACACAAAAAGCTGTGGTAATTCAGTGGGACAGGCAGCATCTCTGGAGAGAAGGAATGGGTGACGTTTTGTGTCGAGACGTCGGAAGAAGGGTCTCGAAACGTCATCCATTCCTTCTGTCCTGAGATGCTGCCTGTCCCACTGAGTTTCTCCAGCTTTTTGTGTCTATCTTCGGGAGGCGAGGTTCTTGGGGGGGGGGGGGGGGGGGGGGGGGGGGGGGGGGGGGAGGGGGGGAAGGGGAAGGGGGAAGGGGGAAGGCTGTAGTGGGAACGGTCTGATGAAAGGTCCCAACCCGAAATGTTCCCCAGAGATGCTGCCTGACCCGCTGAGTTACTCCAGCACTCTGTGTCCATCCTGCTTAATTCACAGCCAGGTGATAGAAAAACGCACCTCCTCTCAGTCCGTGCTGCTTGGGCAAGGGGTTAACAAACAAAGCAATCTCACTGCGAATCACTACTGCTCCAACTGTCGAGGACATCGGCGAATGCAAGGGCATCGTGTGAGACGGTGCTTTAACAGGGATGGCACCAGCAAAATACATTTCATACCACAGCTTAAAGAAGTAACGTCCAAAAGAAAATAACAGCCACTTGTGTTCATACACAGAAAAAAAAAAAATCACTTAGTGTATCAGGGACTACTCAAAACGCAGCCAAATGCCAAGGATCCATCGTGAATAATTCCCATTAGGAACTTTAAATAAAAGAAAAACAAACATCCTCAAACCCAATGGTGCTGACTGACCCGGGAGCAAATCTGGAGATGGTCAGTATCGTGCTGCTGATACGGACCTTGGTGAGGAGAAATAGCACACTTCAACTGGAACTGGTCATTTTGTCCAGCCAGCTTCCTTCCTCTCTCCCTCCCTCCCTCCCTCCCTCCCTCCTCCCTCCCTCCTCCTCCCTCCCTCCATCCAGAGAGTGAAGCTGACTCAAGTGCCACTACCATGCAGCGTGGTCTCCAAGGGGTGAACAGACCCAGCTTTCCCTCTGCCAACACGGACTGGTGTTGGCGACGTGCTTCCCCCCCCCCCCCTCCCCTCCCCTCAAATCATTTTGGTCACTGGTCAAAATTCAGCTTTTATAGATATAGATATATATAAAAAAACCTACAGAAAACAGAATAACACATGAAAGAGAGCACCAAACAACTGTCTCCAAGTCGGGTTGGTGGTTGGAGAGTGAGTGAATCACTGCTACGGTCAAACTCATTTAGCCTGGATGCACATTTGGCCGCCCTGTCCCACGCCCGTCCATGCCAGCCACTGGTAGACCAGCAGTTAGACGGTGGCCTCTCCTACCCACGTCCAAAGCAGCCACGGCTCGATGGACACAAGCCTCAGTTCCAAGCAGGTGGAGAAAGTCTGCCTGTTCCCCCTCCCCTCCCCTCCGCCCACACTCACACACAGAACACTCCCCCCCCCACCCCCCCCCCGCTTGTCCCAGCTTACAAACCCAAATGACCAGACTCCTTCAGCCCCAGCCACCACCGCCCGCCGATGTTCTTTGTCCCGTGATCCTGATGTGATAACACAACACAGTTAACCAGAATCTCAAAAATGTTCAACACTTCAATACTGAACAAATATGGCATAAGAAAAAAAAAAAAAAAAAAGATTTTTCGTTTCTTTAAAAAAAAAGGAGAGGAAACTGGTTGGACGTGCGTGAAGGCCGAGGTTGTATCATCGCTCACGCCTCCTCATCTCGTATCGTCCTTTGTAATGTCCGTGAAAAGGGTGGGGGTGGAGCGTCGATCACCCCTTGCCGCTGGGGCCCTCCCCCCCCCCTCACACAGTCAGCTTACAGTTGCAGAGTTCCTTGTAGATCTGCCGTCGTAGCTTGGGCATGTCCTGCTGGGTGAAGCTGAACGGCTGCTCCAGAGCCAGGCATTTGCAGAACTGAAACGACACAAGGCAAAAGCCCACTTTGCGTTAAGGGTCAGTGTAGGGAGGAACTGCAGATGCTGCTTTAAACCGACTCAGCGGGCGGGACAGGCAGCATCTCCGCAGAAAGGGAATGGGTGACGTTTCGAGTCGGGACCCTGAGAGTCAGCAGAGAAGGAAACGGGAGATATCGACAGTGATATGAAGAGAGATACAGAACAAATGAAAGAAATGCAAAAAATTAACAATGATAAAGGGGACAGGCCATTGTTAACAGTGGGCTAGCTGAAAACAAGTTATGGACAATGAGACTCAACAAGACGCAGGTACGCAGGGGTCACAGCTTAAGGATAAGGGGGAAATCCTTCAAAACCGAGATGAGGAGAACTTTTTTCACACAGAGAGTGGTGAATCTCTGGAACTCTCTGCCACAGAGGGTAGTTGAGGCCAGTTCATTGGCTATATTTAAGAGGGAGTTAGATGTGGCCCTTGTGGCCAAGGGGATCAGAGGGTATGGAGAGAAGGCAGGTACGGGATACTGAGTTGGATGATCAGCCATGATCATATTGAATGGCGGTGCAGGCTCGAAGGGCCGAATGGCCTACTCCTGCACCTAATTTCTATGTTTCTATGTTACAATGACTTGGGTGGGTTCAGGATGGAGAGACAGAGGACTTGAAGTTACAGAAGTCAATGCTCATACTGCTGGGGTGTAAGCTGCCCAAGCAAAATATTTTCCAACTCTGACAGTGGAGGAGGCCCGGGACAGATAGGTCAGTGTGGGAATGGGAGTGGGAGTTAAAGTGTTTGGCAACCGGGAGATCAGGTAGGCCCACGTGGACTGAGCAAAGATGTCCAGCAAAACCTCTGACTCTCAGCCTGAAGGGTCCAGACCCAAAACGTCACCCATTCCTTCTCTCCAGAGATGCTGCCCGTCCCACTGAGTTACTCCAGCATTTTGCATCTGTCTTCCCTTCGACGAAGCCAGGTATGGGCGGGTTGGGCAGCGTGAGTGCCGCTGCCTCACGTCACCACAGACCTGGGTTCCATCCTCCATCCCCATGTGGAGTATTGGGAACAGTTTTGGGTGAATCTGCGGTGCAGGCCAAGTCAAAGGATATTTCTAAGGAGGAGATTGATACATCCTTGATTAGTACGGGTGCCAGGGGTTATGGGGAGAAGGCAGGAGAATGGGGTTGAGAGGGAAAGATAGATCAACCTTGTTTGAATAACAGGTTGACTGGCCTAATGCCCCTGTCCCACTTAGGAAACCTGAACAGAAACCTCTGGAGACTTTGCGCCCCACTCAAGGTTTCCATGCGGTTCCCGGAGGTTGCAGGTGGTTGCTGGAGGTTGCAGGTAGTGGAAGCAGGTAGGGAGACTGACAAAAACCTCCGGGAACCGCACGGAAACCATGGATGGGGCGCAAAGTCTCTAGAGGTTTCCGTTCAGGTTTCCTAAGTGGGACAGGGGCATAGTTCTGCTACTAATGAAGACCTGCCACGATTGCACGGCAGAGTAGATTCGATGGGCTGAGTGGCCTAATTCTGCTCCTATACCCTACGAAGATGAGCCACGATTGCATGGTGGAATAGGCACGATGGGCCAAATGGCCTAAATCTGTTCCCACGTCTTGCAAACTTATTTGGTATTTACTCTGGTGTTTTATTTCATTCACATGTTTAATCAATAATGTTCTATTATTAATGTTGAATGTTTTATGTGTCATTCCTAACTGTCACTGTATGTCATGCTGTCACTTGCGGGCGGAGCACCAAGGCAAATTCCTTGTATGTGAATACTTGGCCAATAAACTTATTCATTCATTCTCACGACACTGGTGGCAGAGGTCGGAAGAAGGAGTAGTGGAATTAAAAGTTCAGGACGGGTGGAACCAGACTAGTAAGAGAGGGGTGGTGGTCAGGATGGAGTCCCTCACACAAGAGATAGCAAACTTTCCCCACACGCTGGCCACGAGGAGCGGGTGACCTGGCAGCCCAATGATGGAGACTGAAGCGTATATGTACCTGCAGGACAAAGGCTCCACAGTCACTGTCGTTGTTCTGTCTCGCCACGTTCTGCAAAGACAATGACTTAAGTTAGCCCACAGCAACAACATCAAATCCTCCGTTGAACCTCAATACACGCAATGACCGCGTTACCCTTCAGCACGATCCAAGGACTCAATCGAGCTGGAGTCAATTACTTAGAGACATTAAATGGATCAGGCAGCATTTCTGGAGAAAAGGAATAGGTGACGTTTCTGGTCGAGACCCTTCCTCAGACTGAGAGTCAGAGGAGAGGGAGACTAGAGATACAGAGGGGAAACAGGCCCTTTGGCCCACCAGGTCCGCGTCGACCAGCGATCCCCGCACATTCACACTATCCTACACACACTAGGGACAGAGGAAGCTGCTAGCAAAACGAAAACCTGCAGCCATGTGTCAGATGCCACCTACAAATAATGAACAGAAACAAAGCGAGGAAAACAAAGCGAATATACGAAGCAGAAAATGAAACGTTAACTTCAGCAGAATATCAGGACCAGGAAGAAATCTTCAAATTAACATTAGGACATTTAAAAGGGAAGAGGCAGAGATACAGGCAGAGCTAGGGCGATTAGAAAGTGTTTGCAATTTACACATAAGGAAACGTAAACTGATAACACATAAAGCAAGGTGTAATGTATTTGGTTTAAGGAAGATGGGTGGAGTGAAAAAATGATGTGCTAAGTTTAGATATGATTATTGCAGTTATGAGGAGGTATTGTAAGATGACTTAATACAATTTTGCAACAGTGTATTAATCAATTATATTTTACATAAAGAGCATATACCGTGAAGGTGAAATTGAGTTACCTGCCTCCAAGTTAATGGGGGATTAGTATTATGTATGAAATAGAATTAACATATTTGGTGTCTTGCGCAGTGGCATGCATGCGCAGCAGAGACTCCTGGTGGCATTCAGAATAAAGAAGCTTGTTGGCTTACTCCTGTGTCCGAGTGTTATTTAAAGTCGTTTCCAGCACCAAAACACAACAAGGATGTTTGCGACAGGGCTGTGTCGATCCGTTTTGTCAAATCCCGACCAGTATCCACACTCCAGTAGAAACCAAGAACGGCAGTTGCTGGTTTTAGTTTAGTTTAGTTTAGGGAAACAGCGTGGAAACAGGTCCTTCAGCTCACCGTGTCCACACTGGCCAGCGATCCCCGAACATTATCATTGTCCTACACAAAATACCATTTTTATAGCTATACCAAGCCAATTAACCTACAAACCTGAATGTCTTTAGAGTGTGGGGGGAAGCTGAAGTTCTCGGAGAAAACTTGATAGACCATAGACAACAGGTGCACGAGTAGGCCATTCGGCCCATCGAGCCATTCAATGTGATCATGGCTAATCATCCCCAATCAGTACCCCGTTCCTGCCTTCTCCCCATAGCCCCTGACTCCGCTATCTTTAAGAGCCCTATCTAGCTCTCTCTTGAAAGCATCCAGAGAACCGGCCTCCACCGCCCTCTGAGGCAGAGAATTCCACAGACTCACAACTCTCTGTGAGAAAAAGTGTTTCCTCGCCCCCGTTCTAAATGTCACGGGGAGAACGTACAAACCGAATACAGACAAGCACCCGCAGCCAGGATCGAACCTGGGTCTCTGGTGCTGTGAGGCATCAACTCCACCGCTGTGCCCTTAGTACACAGCAGGATACAAAGTGCTCGGGTGGCACGGTGGCGCAGCGGTAGAGTTGCTGCCTCCCAGCGCCAGAGACCCGGGTTTGAACCTGACCACGGGTGCTGTTTGTACTGTACGTCTGTAGGAATAAAAAGCCCAGCCAACAGTCCCTACAGTGAAGATGTGGATCACAAACATGTCCGAGACACTACATTTGGAAAACATTAGGCTTGTCTTGATCTTTTCACTTCCTACTTTTTTCCTTTCTTGTTTTCTTTTTTCATTTTCATAGTTTAGGTTAGAAGGTTAAAATTGAAGCTGCACAGTAATTGTATAATTTTAGATGCCGAATGATTTATCTCTGTACAATTGCTTCTAAAAAATAAAAAATTAAAATAATAAAAAGCCATTGAAACATTGACTACAGGGCACCCACCATTTTGAAATATCCCTTCCAGTCTTCGTAGAAGTCATGTCTGTTCTTCTTTATCGCCTCTGCCTGGAGGTACTTTCCAATATGCTACAATGAAAATGCAAAGTCAGGTATGTTTAATTCATCACAGCAAGATTGGCACGCACATCCCGTTACACTTCTTTAAGCCCTGTCCCACGGTTCGAGTTCATTCCAAGAGCTCTCCCCGAGTTTGCCCTGATTCGAACTCGGAGATTTACGGTAATGGCCACTCGTCGGTACTTTGGGCTCTCGTGGACATTCTTCAACATGTTGAAAAAAATCTTCACCAGTCTTCCCGAGCTTACCTACCGTTAGCGAGTCTTCCCGAGTACCTGCCGTTAGCAGTACAAGCCGCTAAGAGACGTCCCCGAGCTCCGACGTACCCGCTACGTTCATTCTCCGTCCTTACCACGAGTTTGATTTTTTTTTTAAACTCGGGAGAGCTCTTGGAATGAACTCGTACCGTGGGACAGGCTGTGGGGCTCCGAGAATCAGTATAGAGGAGGCAGCAGATACAAGTGGTGGAAACAGGACTGCAGACACTGGTTTATACCAAAGACAGACACAGAGTGCTGGAGTAACTTAGCGGGTCAGGCAGCATCTGAGGAGAGAACATGGATAGGTGACGTTTCACAGAGTGCTGGAGTAACTCAGCGAGTCAGGCAGCATCTGTGGAGAACATGGATAGGTGACATTTCACAGAGTGCTGGGAGTAACTCAGCGAGTTAGGCAGCATCTGTGGAGAACATGGATAGGTGACGTTCACAGGTGCTGGGTAAACTCCCTTCAGGCGCATCTGTCAGACGGATAGGTGACATTTACAGAGTAAAGAGTAACTCAGCGGGTCAGCAGCATCTGTGGAGAACATGGATAGGTGACGTTTCACAGAGTGCTGGAGTAACTCAGCGGGTCAGGAGAACATGGATAGGTGACGTTTTGGGTCGGGACCCTTCTTCAGACGGATTGTTTTAAGGTAAAGGGGAAAAGATTCAATAGGAATCTGAGGGGTAACCTTTTCACACAAAGGGTGGTGGGTGTATGGAACAAACTGCCAGAGGAGGTAGTTGAGGCTGGGATTATTCCAATATTTAAACAGCTAGACAGAATCATGGATGGGACTAGTGGTTTGGAGGGATATGGGCCAAGCGTAGACAGGTGGGACTAGTGTAGAATGGACATGTTGGGCTGCGTGGACAAGTTCCACACTATATCACTCTATGACATGTTGGGCGGTGTGGACAAGTTGGGTGAAGGGCCTGTTTCCACACTATATCACTCTATGACTCTGACATGACAGAAGCAATAATGCCTTGAAGTAAGTGCTGGGACCCAATTGCTTGCACCGTACCTTGGGGCACCGCCTGTTGAGAGTGCGCTGGGAGTCAAAGTAGGTGATGGTCTTCTGCCGCACATCGACTGAGATCAGGGACCAGTGAACCTCCAGGTGAATGGGGATTAGCAGCAGGTCCTTGTTGAAGATATCAACCTGTGGGATGAACACACAGTCATCAACTCATCTCGGTTCTAAATGGCTTACTCCTTATTCTTAAACTGTGTGTGGCCCCTGGTTGTGAATGGATTGGGACAGGGCGGGGCAGTTTTGCTTTTGTTTATTGACCCCCAGTTCGAGGGAGGCCAGGGCCAGGGTGGGTGAAGGGGGCGGTTTTGCAGACGGGGCTTACGTTTTTGGTCCATCTTTTCACTCCGTCGTATCCCTTTGTCCGCAGCTTGTCGTAGAAGAAGCTGTTAAAGAAGTGAACCTGAGTGAAGGGAAACAAAGGGATAGAGTGGTTTTAGTTTAGAGATACAGCCCTTCGGCCCACCGACCAGCGATCCCCGCACACTAACACTATCCTACACCCACTAGGGACTTTTCTTTTACATTTACCAAGCCAATTAACCTACAAACCCGCACGTCTTAGGAGTGTGGGAGATAACCAAAGGTCTCGGGGGGAAAAAACCCACGCAGGTGACAGGGAGAACGTGCAAACTGCGTACAGACAGCGCCTGTAGTCAGGATCGAACCCGGGTCTCCGGCGCTGTGAGGCATTAACTCCACCGCTGTGCCTGTTGGTGATGCTCACACACTCAGGCACCCTCGCACACGAATACACACGCGCGCACACAACACACATGCACACACACACACACACACACACACACATGCACACACACAAAAACCCACACACACATCAACACATACACATACACTCCCACACACAACCTCTCTCACACACACCTACACACACAAACACATTCAACACACACATGCGCACACACTCACAACGCACGTGCACACTCACACACACACATGCATACACACACACACACACAACACACACACACACACGTGCACACTCACACACACACATGCGCGCACACACACGCACGTGCACACACACATATGCACACACACACTCAAACACACACACACGTGCACACACTCAAACACACACACACACTCAAACACACACATGCGCGCACACACACAATGCACATGCACAAAACACGCACACACACACACATGTACAGACCGTAGAGGGTGGATGGGCTTACTTTGTCAGGGACGGTGTCCATAACCAGGTCTCCGTACATGTTCATGACCTGCGGAACAACATGAGAAAGAGCACTTCAGCCTTCCCGTAACATAACACAAACACACATACAACCATCCTCTCCTCTCTTTGCCCCCACCCACAAACGTTCCATACCAAACTCCTGTTGCCCAGGGTCTCAAACTGCAGCTGCCCGCTGACAAGCGCACGGCAGCTTTTCCTGGCCTCACCCCGGGAAAATCAAATCAAGCATCTAGCTTGTCCAACCCCTTAAGAATTTTGTAAGTTTCTATAAGATCCCCCCTCAATCTTCTAAATTCTAGAGAGTACAAGCCGAGTCTATCCAGTCTTTCTTCATATGAAAGTCCTGCCATCCCAGGAATCAGTCTGGTGAACCTTCTCTGTACTCCCTCAATGGCAAGAATGTCTTTCCTCAGATTAGGAGACCAAAACTGTACGCAATACTCCAGGTGTGGTCTCACCAAGACCCTGTACAAGTGCAGTACAACCTCCCTGCTGCTATACTCAAATCCTCTATGGCAAGAATGTCTTTCCTCAGATTAGGAGACCAAAACTGTACGCAATACTCCAGGTGTGGTCTCACCAAGACCCTGTACAACTGCAGTAGAACCTCCCTGCTGCTATACGCAAATCCTCTATGGCAAGAATGTCTTTCCTCAGATTAGGAGACCAAAACTGTACGCAATACTCCAGGTGTGGTCTCCAGCATTCTGCGTGTGCTCTTATACTCTAGCCCCCCTCAAAAATGAGATTCCAGCACAAGTCAAGCCCTCCAATACGCGAGGTGGAAGAAGAGAGGCGATATAACCTGATCATTCAGCCAGTTTTGTCCATACAGAGTGGAGAGGTCATCCATGGTGAGCACATGCCTCTTGTAGGTCACACGGAAGTTACGCACGGCGTTGTTCCCGACCATCCGGTGGTACGACTGCATCACGTGGTGGATCATCGTCTTCCTGCAGGATGTGATAGAGGTGAGTGCTGTGTGTCTCTGGAGGGGGGGGGGGGTGGCCGTCCCAGCTCGGGGGTGGGGGGTGGGGGGGGGGGGGGGGAGCGGGGGGTGGGGCACCATACAAATCTACACCCAAACCCAAAACCAATTAGGGCAGGGGGGTCGATCCAATTTGAGACCAGCACACACGATTCAGACCTACACCAACCCCAAACCAATTAGGAGCAGACGAGGGCATTTGATCCAATTTGTGATCCCAGCTACAAAGACAGATGTGTACAGCAATTCGTTCTTCCCCCACACACACAATTAAAGCACGGAATAATCTCCACCCCACCATAGTTACCCAACCAGATGCAACTACATTTAATGTTCAAGAAGGAACTGCAGATGCTGGAAAATCGAAGGTACACAAAAATGCTGGAGAAACTCAGCGGGTGCAGCAGCATCTATGGAGCGAAGGAAATAGGCAACGTTTCGGGACCCGAAACCCAAAGGAAATAGGCAACGTTTCGGGACCCAAAACCCAAAGGAAATAGGCAACGTTTCAGGTCGAAACCCAAAGGGTTTCGGCCCGAAACGTTGCCTATTTCCTTCGCTCCATAGATGCTGCTGCACCCGCTGAGTTTCACCAGCACATTTCCTTTGGGTTTCGGGTCCCGAAACGTCGCCTATTTCCTTCCCTCCATAGATGCTGCCGCACCCGCTGAGTTTCTCCAGCACTTTTATCTACCCACTACGGTGAAAGCAACAGGGGTCCTAAACTTTCTGAGGCACAACTTTCATCATTGTGTCAAGGAGAAGCTATACTTCACCCTGGTTAGACCTCATTTGGACTCCGCAGTTGCAGCATGGGACCCATATACAAATACAAAACATTTCTTCCATCGAACGTGTCCAAAGACAGACAGACAGGCAGCTCGATTTGTTACTAACACCTATGAGAGAGAAGCGAGTGTCACCAAACTTCTGAATTCTCTGGTCGGGGTGGAAGGAACCCTCTCCAAGACACACACACACACACGTGAAGCTCACCGTTTGACCTTAACGTTTTTACAAAATGTTAAACGGTCAGCCCGACATAGACTACAAGACCTACACCAAACCCAAACCAATTAGGAGCAGACGAGGGCATTGGATCCAATTTGTGATCCCAGCTACAAAGACAGATGTGTACAGCAATTCGTTCTTCCCCCGCACACACAATTAAAGCATGGAATAATCTCCACCCAACTATCGTTACCCAACCAGATGCAACTACATTTAAAGTAGCTCTTTCTTCCCAATAACCCTTTCTGGCTTAAGCCCTCCCTTCACCACCTCCACAGTTTAAATTCCATTTGGAATATTTTGGAGAACCAAGAGCCACTAGCACTATCCTACACATTGGGGACAATTTACCGAAACCAATTAACCTACAAACCTGCACATCTTTGGGATGTGGGAGGCAACCCGAGCACCTGGAGGAATAGCCACACGATCACAGGGAGAACGTGCAAACTCCGTACAGACAGCACCCGTAGTTAGGATCGAACCCGGGTCTCTGGCGCTACAAGGCAGTAATGCAGTGCCGCCCACACAGATTTGAGACATTGAGGACTGCAACATTGAGGGGGAACTTCATCTCACGAGTGTACACAAAAACGCTGGAGAAACTCAGCGGGTGCAGCAGCATCTCTGGAGCGAAGGAAATGGGGCAACGTTTCGGGCCGAAACCCTGAAGGAAATAGGCAACGTTTCGGGCCGAAATCCTGAAGGAAATAGGCAACGTTTCGGGCCGAAATCCTGAAGGAAATAGGCAACGTTTAGGGCCGAAACCCTTCCGGGTTTCGGCCCTAAACGTCGCCTATTTCCTTCGCTCCATAGATGCTGCTGCACCCGCTGAGTGTCTCCAGCATTTTTGTGTACCTTCGATTTTCCAGCATCTGCACAGTTCCTTCTTGAACACTTCATCTCGCGAGTATTTTGGAAGCCTTTGGGATGAGGGAGAAAACAGGAGAAAACCCAACGGAGGTCACGGGGAGAACATGCAAACTCCGTACAGACAGCTCCCGTGGTCAGGATCGAACTTGGGCCGGTCTCTGGCGCTGGGAGGCAGCAGCTCCACCCGCCGCGTCACCGTGATCACGTACCTGTGGGGAGTAGCGAAGTCTTCTTCAAAGACATCCTGCAGTTTCTCGACGACCTCGTCAGTGTTGAGCGGGATGAGGCTGCCGTAGGCTTGGATATACTCGTCCAGGAGGCCTGCAGAGGCGGAGACAACACTGTGTGGGAAGGAACTGCAGATGCTGGTTTAAACCAGGGATAGACACAAAATGCTGCTGGAGTAACTCTGTATATTCCCCTTTGCTCTGCCTATTGTGCTTGCGTTTGACTTGACTATATTCGTGTATCTGATCTGATTAGGCAGTAAAGTTTTCACTGGACCTCAGTACAGGTGGCACTAGTAAATCTAAACATGTTTAGTTTAGTTTAGAGATACTGCGCGAAACAGGCCCTTCGGCCCAACGAATCCGCACAGACTAGCGATCACCTCGTACACTAACATTGCCCCACACACACACACACACACACACACACACACACACACACACACACACACACACACACACACACACACACAAACACACACACACACAAACACACACAGGACGATTTGCAGTTAACCTACAAACCTGTACGTCTTGGGAGACGAGTTCGGCATTCCTCGTGAAAACGCACGCCTCCAGATTCAGGGATAGTTTTTTCCCCCAATTAGTATATGGCAACTGAACCGTACTCTCACCAACTAGAGAGCAGTCCTGACCTCCCATCTACCTCATTGGAGACCCCCACCCCACCACAGTGTGGGCGTTCCCCCGTCCTCACCCTCACCCCCCACAGTGTGGGGGTTCCCCCGTCCTCGCCCCCCCCACAGTGCAGGGGTTCCCCCGTCCTCACCTCCCACAGTGCGGGGGTTCCCCCTTCCTGCCGCCCCCCCCACAGTGCGGGGGTTCCCCCGTCCTCACCCTCGTCCCCCACAGTGCGGGGGTTCCCCCGTCCTCACCCCCCACAGTGCGGTGGTTCCCCTGCCCTCGCCCCCCACAGTGCGGGGGTTCCCCCGTCGTCCCCCCCCCAAACAGTGCGGGGATTCCCCCGTCCTTCGCCCCCCCCCCCCCACAGTGTGGGGGTTCCCCCGTCCTCGCCCCCCCCAACAGTGTGGGGTTCCCCCGTCCTCCCCACCCCCCACAGTGTGGGGTTCCCCCGTCCTCGCCCTCCGCCCCCACAGTGCGGGGGTTCCCCCGTCCTCGCCCCCCCCCCCCCACGGGGGTTCCCCCGTCCTCGGCCCCCCCCACAGTGGTGGGGGATTCCCCCGTCCTCGCCCCCCCACAGTGCGGGGGTTCCCCGTCCTAGCCCCCCCCACAGTGCGGGGGTTCCCCCATCCCCCCCCACAGTGTGGGGGTTACCCCCATCCTCGCCCCCCCCCACAGTGCGGGGGTTCCCCCATCCTCAGCCCCCCCACAGTGCGGGGGTTTTCCTCGCCCCCCCCAGTGCGGGGGGGTTCCCCCGCCCCCCCCCCAACAGTGCGGGGGTTCCCCCCGTCCACAGTGCGGACGTTCCCCCCCCCCCACAGTGTGGGGGTTGCCCTCGCCCCCAACAGTGTGGGGGTTCCCCCGTCCTCACCCCCCACAGTGCGGGGGGTTCCCCCCCCTCACCCCCCCCCCCCCCCCCACCCACGGTGGGGGTTCCCCCGTCCTCTCCCCCCCACAGTGCGGGGGGTTCCCCCGTCCTCGCCCCCCCCCACAGTGCGGGGGTTCCCCCGTCCTCGCCCCCCCACAGTGTGGGGGGTTCCCCCGTCCTCGCCCCCCCCACAGTGCGGGGATTCCCCCGTCCTCGCCCCCCCCACAGTGCGGGGGTCCCCCGTCCTCGCCCCCCCACAGTGTGGGGGTTCCCCGTCCTCGCTCCCCCACAGTGAGGGGGGTTCCCCCGTCCTCACCCGCCCCCCCCATAGTGTGGGGGTTCCCCCGTCCTTGCCCCCCACAGTGCGGGGGTTCGTCCCACCCCCCTCACCCCCCCACAGTGCAGCGCCCCCTGCCTTACCGTGAATGCAGGTGACGTGCTCGTCGCTCATCACTGCCACGTGGTTGGTGCCGGTCCTAGGCGGCTCTGGCGCGCTGCCCTCCGTCTCCGAGTCCCCGGCACCTCCGGGCAGCCCGTGCTTGCCGCCGGCAGCCCCGTCCTCCTCGCCGCCAAACAGCTGCTCGGCCATCTGCTCGCCGATGCTGCACACGTGGCTGATGACGATGGCGTTGTCCTCCGCCAACGTCCGCCGCCCCCCGTCGCCGCCCTCCGATCGCTGGGCATCGTCGGGGTCACTCGCCGCGTGGCCGTTCACCTCCACCGCCTCGGCAAGACCTGCGGCCCGGCACGGCAAGGTTAGAGACCCTTCAGCCTCTCACGATCGCCCACACACACCAACATCTCCACCCGGAAAGTTACACAAGTCAATATTCACACCAGAGAGTAAGTTGCACAAAAAGCTGGAGCAACTCAGCGGGACAGGCAACATCTCTGGACAGAAGGAATGGGTGACGCTTCGGGTCATAGAAACATAGAAACATAGAAATTAGGTGCAGGAGTAGAGGCCATTTGGCCCTTCGAGCCTGCACCGCCATTCAATATGATCATGGCTGATCATCCAACTCACTATCCTGTACCTGCCTTCTCTCCCATACCCCCTGATCCCCTTAGCCACAAGGGCCACATCTAACTCCCTCTTAAATATAGCCAATGAACTGGCCTCAACTACCCTCTGTGGCAGAGAGTTCCAGAGATTCACCACTCTCTGCGTGAAAAAAGTTCTTCTCATCTCGGTTTTAAAGGATTTCCCCTTTATCCTTAAGCTGTGACCCCTTGTCCTGGACTTCCCTAACATCGGGAACAATCTTCCTGCATCTAGCCTGTCCAACCCCTTAAGAATTTTGTAAGTTTTCTATAAGATCCCCTCTCAATCTTCTAAATTCTAGAGAGTATAAACCAAGTCTATCCAGTCTTTTCTTCATAAGACAGTCCTGACATCCCAGGAATCAGTCTGGTGAACCGTCTCTGCACTCCCTCTATGGCAATAATGTCCTTCCTCAGATTTGGAGACCAAAACTGTACGCAATACTCCAGGTGTGGTCTCTGGGTCGAGACCCTTCTTCAGACTGAGAGTCGGGGAGAGGGAAACGAGAGGCGTGACCTATCTGAGAGGTCCTATCCTATCCACGTACCCGTCCAAATGTCATTTAAAGCTGGAATGGGCACAGAAAGAATGTTGCCAGGACTAGAGGATCTGAGCTACAGAAACACAGAAAAATAGGTGCAGGAGTAGAGGCCATTCAGCCCTTCGAACCAGCACTGCCATTCAATATGATCATGGCTGATCATCCACAATCAGTACCCCGTTCCTGCTTTTCCACCCTATCCCTTGATTCCGTTAAATTTAGATTCCGCTAAATCTAACTCTCTCTTGAAAACATCCAGTGAATTGGCCTCCACCAGAGTTTTCACTCTTGAATACATCATTGGCTCTAGTGTGTAGGAAGTGGATGGGAAAGTGGGATAACATAGGATATGTGGATGGGATAAATCGGGACAACTCGGTGGGCCGAAGGGCCTGTTTCCGTCTAATTCTCTCTTACCTCTAACTCCGGAAGCGGGCTCCCGGTTGCTGCTCCCTGCTTCTGCCGGCTTGGCGCGGTTCAGCGTGCCGCCCTTGGGCTGTTCGAGGCTGACGGTGTCACCGCTGGCATCGGCCTGGCACAGCTGCAGGGCATCCTTCTGTCGGGCGAGCAGGCGGGAGTACAGGGGGTGTTCGCGGTCAGCGTTCAGCCTGCCCAGCAGCCTGGCGCTCGAGGCTTCGCCACACTCCGCCGTGCCGCCCCGGGCCACGTCCTTCACCGCGGAGGGAACGCCCAACCTGTCGGAGGCCGGAGTCAGCAGCCGGTAGTCGATGGGCGAAGGCTGGCAATTGGCGAGGGGCGGCTTGGCAGTGGGCTTTGGCCAGAGGCCGGCGTTCCCGTCTGTGGGGCGGGTACCCCTCTCCGTCAGCGGCCCGCAGCCGCCAGTGCCCGGCACAGTCCGGAACAGCTCCCCGGCCTCTGGGAGCGTTTGGTGGTGCGACAGGTGGCTCCCCCCGCCCGTCAGCG